>NW_027494068.1:0-25483 GCF_021521415.1 Bidens hawaiensis
TATAACCGACTAAAAATTCAACTTTTACCTCTTAAGTAAAATATTATTTATGTTATAAATATATAATATTGTGGTTATCAATACCTACTGTTATTTAGCTTTCTCTCTAAGTTTTTCTATCCCATGTATACATCTCATATACCTCTTTGTAATACACACCTAATTAATGAAATCTTCCTCTTTCTCTTTACATGTCTCTCTACTATTGTTTTGCTATTAGGCTACTTTCACAACACGTTATCAGCACGAAAGTGCTCTCTCCAAAAACCATAATTTTTTTTGTTTCTCAGCAGGTTCGATTTCAACAAGTTAATCTAATGGGACAAGTAGCTTTGCAACATCTGGTAATTCTTGGAGACGACCAACTTATTTACTTCGATATTTCTAAAACAAAAGGTAACCAAATATATACTTTATCGTTAATTTATGAAACTTGATTTCTGGGTAATATATGGAAGACAATTAATTATTTAAATCATGATAATCAAAGTTTGTACACTATGGTTATTTGTTTGCTCAAAACTACACACGTGTTTTCTACATGCAAGATTTTTTCTTTTCTCTTTCAATTTACTTTATTTTGATTAGCTTTTCTACTTTTCTAGTAGATCAAAAATATGCATAGATTAATCCATTCTAGATGGACATGATAAGCAAAGTGTTACAAAATTAATGATTGATTACACAAAATATTGATTTTTGTTGAATTTTCATACAATCAGTTTTACGATGTTCATACAGTTTAAATGTTAAAACTCGCGAGACATCTATCAAAGTTTAAAACAATTTAAAAGTTAAAATTCTTAACCATTCATCCTTACGGTTTTATAAGAGAAACAATTAAATCATTTAAATTCATGCAGTTACTAAAAAGTTTAGTTTTAAAATAACAAAAGTTAGTAAAACTAAGCTTTAATACCATGTTTTAGAATATTAATCGTTTTCTAGAAACATAAAACATGGTTTTAATTTTTGGAAGAAAAGCTTCGGCAATTTTGTGTTGAATGAAGATTTATTGTTGTTATGTCAATACAATTAAGAAGAATGTGTTTTTCATAAATCAAGTTATATTTGTTAATTAATATGGTATTAAAAGAAGATTTGATTTACTAATTAGAGTAAATAGAAAGTAATAATACTATCTTTCGAAATCAAATTTAACATTCCCTTGATTATTAGAGATGGTTTCCTTTATTTGTTTTCTTTTATGCAACCTTTTATTTATAAGTTTGATCACCAGAGTAATTCAGTAATTATACTTTTTTTTAAATAGTTATATACTTATATTGATATTAAGTAAGAAAAGATCGGCATAATATTTGAATATGGGTTTAGATGTTTGTCTATTTATCTTATTATATATATTCTTATCCTAAGCGAATTTTTATATAATATGAAATTAATATAAAAGTTTACTATTAATAGAATGCATTAGCATGTCACTAAAGAAACATGTTCCCTATTTACAAGTGATTTAGTATTGAATGTTAAACTATTATTATTGCTTTTAATAAATAGTGATTGTTAGCCATTCTGAATCTAGATGCTTCATATTTATAGATTGCTCGTGTGTTAATATGTTGTTTAAGTAAGATAAATTGTGGATACCTCTCGAAATTGCATAGTTTAATGTGTGTTATATGTCATCGAATAAAGCAAATACAATGGCAGGGTTATGTTATATTAACACTTTAATGAAATTAAAAATATCCTTTGATAAGACACCTCAAGTGTCATATATCTCATTGTTGGTTTAAAGAAATGTCGTAAGATTTAGCTGCCGCATATTACATGACTTGGTTGTGTAATTATTTCTCAAGCTTTATTATTTAACGAGAAAGCTGTTTATAATAAAAACTTGAATAGCACAATTTTCATTTGCGATATTTCAAATATGCTACTGAAGTAAGAATATTACTTAGAGACTATAATAGTTTTGAAATTACTTCATAACCATGTGTTTATGAAACTTGTCTGATTTTTACTTCATTCTTTGAAGTGAATGTGACTATGAATTGATCATTGTGATCATGCACATAATTGAGTAAACTCTAGTTGGTCATGATAGAAGTGAGATCGACCATCAAAATTTTAATGATATTTACGATAATAATGAGATTGGCCACATGAAGTGGCAAAGGGATTGAGTACAAAATATGGATGTACGAAAGTGATATAACTTGATCGTTGAAAACGATAATACATTGTTCTCTCGTATATCATGTCTTATATTAGATAAGCATAATACATACACGATCATATACGAGAAGTATATGGATCATGATTGTTTAATTAATTGGCATGACCGGTAAGACCACACCGAGTCAATTATGATGTGAAATTTATTAAGGAACCAAAAGATTCTTCATAATAATTATACAGTAATATTGCTCTCAAGGGAAATCATTTATTTACCAACTGAAGGAGGGTGTGAATCCCTGGATGTTATGGAATTGAGAAAAGGATACACATATCCTAACATGATACCATTTAGTGTTTTTAAAATCGATGCATCGTCTAAATGGTTATCAAGTTCGCAACTTCAAGTTTGCGTGATTTATGGCTTAGCTAATAAGATAGCAAGCATATTATTCCAGATTGACATATTTATTTTTAATTCGATTCCCAAGTTGTTAATAATCGTTGGAAATTATTGAACTTCATATAGATTATGTTCACATATAAAGTGCTTCTGTTGAGACAATCATTGAGCATCTACAATTGATTTCAAAGCAAGTGATCATAAGAGCAAAAATTCATGTTTGCATTGGGTACATGTATTTTACATACAATAGCATTAATCACATCAAGCCAATAAGTTATTATAATAATTACTTCCTATTTAAGTTGGTTTTTGGTCAGGAACCAATTATTTATCATCTAATATTTGGTGTGTGTTATATATTGAAATTAATCAACCACAACACACAAAAATGAGACCACACAGGAAGTTGGGAATTTATGTCGAGTATTAAATTTTATCTATGATTAAATACTTAGAGTCATTAGTGAGATATTTGTTTATGGCTCATCGGTTTTCACTTTTGTAACATCCTAAAATTTATAATGTTGAATAAAGGAAGTTATGTTTAGTGATTTCGCGTAATTAATTAAGGTCGGGTAAGGAGCGGACCATGGACTTGGATTAATTGAGATGGGTTAAATGAGAATGGGATTTAAGGGATATAAATACATCCTAAACCCAAAAAATATCTTCATTTCCATCTTATCCTCTCACACTTCCAAAACAAACACACACCACACACTACAACCGCCGGCCGGCCGGAAGAGAGAAAGGCGGCAGATCCGAGGGAGAGAGAGAGAGATTAGTTGTGATAACGAGTAAACAAGACCCAAACAAGCTCAAAAAGGTATGATTCTTGATCTTTGAAGTTTAAAGATCCGAGCTTTTAGTGTATAAACGACCGAAAATGGTCGGGAAGCGTAGTGGGTGATGTTGGACCGTAACAAGGGTGTTAAAATCGCTCGAAATGTTGGACAGAAACCGAAACAGCGGCTATCTGGGCAACTTCGCCCTCATCTGGGCAACTTCGCCTTCAAAGCGATGAACTTCGCCTGCAAGCCAAGTTCGCCTGATGAACTTCGCCTGCAAGCTAAGTTCGCCTGATGGCAACTTCGCTGTAAAGCTAAGTTCGCCTAACTGGCAACTTCGCCTGAAGCTAAGTTCGCCTGATGGCAACTTCGCTGTAAAGCTAAGTTCGCCTGATAACTTAGCCTAGAGCTAAGTTCTCCTGAGGTTTAACTTCGCCTAAAGCCAAGTTCGCCTGATAACTTCGCCTAAAGCTAAGTTCGCCTAAGGTTTAACTTCGCTTAAAGTCAAGTTCGATTAGAAAATAAATTAAAAATCTAATGAAAAATGTGTTAAGACAGTTAATGGAAATAAAATTTTTCCAAGCTGACCTGGCAGCTCGACCCCAGCCAGGGGCTCTGCCCCTTGGACCCTGCTAGGGGCTGCCGCCCCTAGACCCCGCTGCCAGGGGCGCTTCCCCCGGACCCCCGTTCGTTGTGGGTCATATAAAGATAGAAATACATTATGAGAAGTGATAGTTAATTGATACGTATACTTGTTATACAGTCAGCCGTGCACAACTGAAGAAAGGGATTACGATTAACGGTGAACGTAACCGTGTTCAGGTGAGTTTCTAGCCCCATTTATGTGTTACGTTTTCGGGGCTGTGTGCATACTCAATATGTTTGTTAATACACTTATCCTAAGAGATAAGTGTATGCCTTATGTGGATAATGTGAAATATATGAATGATTGCTTGATGGTACGTGAACGATCTTCGGATATTGCACGTACTGTCAGGTTGTAACGCTATGTATAAGGTAAGTATGTTATGTATGTTTATGTGTAAGAACATAATAGAGATAATAGAAGTAAGAAATGATAATGTATGGTTGTATGGTTACGAAAAGGGTACCGAGCCCTAATAATACTCGAGGTATGATGTATGGTTGTATGGTTACGAAAAGGGTACCGAGCCCTACAAATACTCGAGGTATGATGTATGGTTGTATGGTAACGAAGAGGGAATCGAACCCTACTAATATTCGAGAACTAGGGAACCGAACCCTACTAATATTCGAGGAAAGAGGGTACCGAGCCCTAATAATACTCGAGGAAAGAGGGTACCGGGCCCTAATAATACTCGAGGAAAGAGGGTACGGGGCCCTAATAATACTCGAGGAAAGAGGGTACCAAGCCCTAATAATACTCGAGGAAAGAGGGTACCGAGCCCTAATAATACTCGAGGAAAGAGGGTACCGAGCCCTAATAATACTCGAGGAAAGAGGGTACCGAGCCCTAATAATACTCGAGGAATGTAGGGCGTAATGCTCTTTATATCGTAAGATATGAAAGTAAATTAATACAAAAGAAAGTAAGAAAGTATGAAAGTAAGAAAGTATGAAAGTATAAAAGTATGAATGAAAGAATATAATTTTATGTGTATGGTATGATTATGTGATTAACTAGAACTCACTCAGCGTAGCTGACTTTTAGTATGCACGCAGGTGAGTAGATTGAGGCAGCTTGCTTGAGGGGACACGTGGCACTGAACAAGAGTCTGGCATCTGTAGACTTATGATGCTTTAATTTTAATGCTTTAATGTTGAAAGACAAAGAATGTTTGAGACTAGCTATGAATTATGTAATGTTTTATGAAAGTTTTATATTCCGCGTAAATGTTTTAATTACTCTGATATTTAGAACTGTGTTTATGAGTAAATCCAACACGAAAGTAGGGCTACCGGTAACGGGGCCTTACAACTTTAATGAATCAACATTCCCAACATTAGGGGGAGATATAAAGCAGTTGGAAAACAAATTTTGTTGGAATGAATTATCACTGATCCTCAAACTAAATTATATGAACTAAAAGTTCAAAGGATAATTCATGTATAAAGATTAACGAATCATCTACCAGGCGATTCACTGACCAAAAGAGAGTGTCTAACTAAGACACATATATACGAACTGCTAATGCTCCAATTAATAAATATCCCAAAAGGACAAACACGTATTGATAATAAGTCTAACGCACGCGTGTAGCGTGGTAGACTGATCGGTTCCAAAGGTAAAATTTCCTCGAAAATTGGAGCAAGTAATGAAGATGGTCAAGTCGAGGTGCAGTAAAAGGTCTCTTGAAAGAGATTAGACATGATGGTTCTTGAAGAACCTTAGGTACCTGAAAACAAAGAGCTCTCAATAAATTATATTGCATCATGTCTACAAAGATATATGGAATCGAAATAAAGTCGACGTCGCTATACTTATTTATATATATAATTAGCGCTTGAAATGATTATGAGGATCAAGATCCTAAATCCGCCTATAAAAAATGATTGGCTAAAGTGGAAAGACGCAAACAGGGCAGAGCTGAATTCTCTAAATAACAGAAAGTTTGTTGGACCAGCAGTCCGTACAACTAAAGTTGTAAAATCGGGTCTTGTATATGAGTTATGAAAATTCATTAAGTGATATAAGGCAAAACTGACGGCACAAGGATTTTACAAAGACCCATGATTACATACGAGGAGACACATTCTCCAATGGTGGAAGCAATGATTTTTCAATAACTAAGCAATCTGGTAATATTAAGAGAGAATTGATATAAATATTGGTATTCAGTTGATACCGAAAGTTTACAAGAAAATCAATGAAGGATTTGAGCTATCAAATCATGTAAAGTAAGTTCTCGAGAACACAATGATTGTTGTGTATAGAGTCGTATTTGAATACGTTACGATTATTGAATATGTCGAACACAAATGGAACTCCTGAAGAGTTTCCTAAGGTAATTGAATACTTTAAAGATTAATTGATAAATCTTAATGATGTAATTCTCTGCATCAATAAGCATACACATAGAAGAGAATCTATATGATGAGTACAATATCTTAATAAACAAAGAAACGGTACAATATGGATTTTTGATATGTGATACAAAATTGATGTGTTATATGAGCAAGTTTATGAAGCAAAAATCCTAGAAAAGTGAATACACATGCACAATTTGTCAAGTTGAAAAGAAGTTCATGATAGATTGAAAAATGCATAGAAATATGCTTATTACGTATAAACTAATATAGTCGGATTGAGCATGGTACAATCAATAATTATTTTGATAAGGAGGGAGATAAGTTGGATGTCATTAGTCATACTTTTATCAAAATTTTACTCTTAAAGGTTCATATAATCACAGTTTACAGTGATGATGTACACATTATCGAGAGAAACTGCAGAACTTTTAGAGGGAGAATCCTTGACACGATGTGATTATTGCTCGACCTGCAGTTTGAGTATGTGTGTAATTATATGTATATCAATCTATCAAAGTCCATCTAAAAATGTTGAGACAATTTACCAAAGACAATATTCATTCTTTGAGTACGTTAAAGGATATCCAACAATGCACTCTATATCATTTCATATCATAATATGAAACATTATTGGGTCAAAAGTATCACAACTAAATGCATATGCGCATTAATATGCGATGCTAACTATACATGATTTTTATATCTATTGTTTATATTTATCAGCATGTGTCCAGCTAGGAGACATCAGAATGGGTTAATACATATATTGCAGGTATGAAATATATGAGTTTATATTTTACTAACCATCAAAACAAGTTTGGCTAGTATTGTCGATGTAGAAAAACACAACAGGGTTATCAATACAGTGAGTGGTATATGCTTACAATATGATGCAATAGAAGTTTTCAAATATAGATCATGAAACGTTATTGAACCTAAGGATTCGCAAGTCAATGGCTGAAGATGCAAATGATTAACTACAAAAGTCTTGGACAACTTTCACAAAAGATCAATATTTACCATTTTAACGGATATATAAATTAGGGGGAGATAATACGCGTTGCACTCTTTTTACCTTAGCTATGGTTTTGTCCCACTGGGTTTTCCTAGCAAGGTTTTTAATGAGGCAACATCTTCAAGCGTTTTATGTTGATAACCAAGGGGGGTGTTAAAAATATATAATATTGTGGTTATCAATATCTACTATAGATTAGCTTTCTCCCTAAGTTTTCCTAACCTATATATACATCTCATGTACCTCTTTGTAATACACACCTAATTAATGAAATCTTCCTCTTTCTCTTTACATGTCTCTCTACTATTGTTTTGTTATTAGGCTAGTTTCACAACAATTTGACGTTTTAATTTGTTAGCGGGTTTTAACTTTTATCCACTGAGTTAAAATGGTAAGCTTTTTGCCTTTCAATTAACGATATTATATACGTGTTCTAATAAAGTAAAATAATTTGTGACGCATGTCACTCACAACTTTCCCCCCTACAAAACTAATACTTTAATTGACCATAATATATATTCATATTCACTTTTCTTTTACATTTTATTTATATTATATTTATACATTTTTATAAAAATAAATATTAGCATATTGTTTTACTACATATTCCAAAATACTTGATGATATTCTAAAATTAAAAACAAACCATGTTTGTTAAAGATTGAAATGAAAATATAATTTTAAATGTTATCATTAACATATTTTACTATGTATATTGTTGAAAACTATAAAGAAAAAAAAACTCGAACATGCTTTCATTTTATAAAGTAATTTTTAACTTATTAAATCATAAATTTATGCTTAAAAGTTGATCCATTTTTTTTAAATCAATCCATTTATCTACTATTATTATTATTATTACTGTAAACTGTCATATAAATTTATAAATTATAAATATATGCTTTAAATCTATCAATTTATTATTTTTGTTAATTAATTAACTATATATTTTTTCGGTTAATTTAGTAAATATATAACAATCACTTTCATATATAACAAAGTTTATCATATTTAATTTCTTGGTTTTTTTATCAAGGATTGTTTCGTGTTTTGTTGAACTTAAATTTGATTTTTATAGTAAAAAATTGGTAAATAGATTGTTTGGTATAAGTTAACTACATTTTGGTCAAAATTTGTTATGAGTCAAAAATGAGAATCTGAGTATTTTTAAAAGTTTAAGAATGCAAATAGATTTATCGTCAAATTTGTTACAGGTTCAAAGTGTTGACTTGAAAATGTCAAACGGATGAAAGTTATAATTTTAAACATGATTTGGGTTTCAAATTTATTTTCAATGACATTTTTGAAAAAAATAAAAGGGTTCGGGATTTGGTAAATTGATTATTTTCCCCTCGACTATTAAATACATAGTGAACACTTACGACATGCCACCCTCAGGTCTATCAACGCTTCTAACTTGTATCAAATTTGAAACATTTGTGTCAACATTAATTTTTCCTTCAATGGTGATCAGAACGTTGTATGGGAAATATGTCATGCAAGACTATGATCAAATGAAGCAAAATATTCATAAAACTGAATAGGTTAACATGTTACGTTTAATGTTGTTAAACTTATCAAAATTTGTTTCATGGTTTAGCTCAGAAAAACATAGTTTTTGAAAAAGATCCGTCGTAATTTAATGTTCATCTTTCATTCTATGGTTTGTAAATTGTTAAATATATCAGTAAAGTTAACTCTTCTTTAGTATTTAGGCTGAGTGTTCAAAACTACTATTGTATGAGAAGTCTTCTTCCTGAATTCATTCAATTATACATGTATGATACTGACAATGAAAGTTTCAATAAAATGACTGTTATCGGGTACGTTTTTGCACGTGCATTTTTTATTAAGTTCATTTAAAAAAAAATCATTTTGTGATATAAATAAAATTAATTTATATAGACATGGTATAGATACAAACATAGATGTAATACATTTTTTATATACGTTATGTAATTATTTTTTACTTGTAGTTTTATAATTTGTATAATCTCGTGTGTTACACTGGCTGTAAAACTAGTTTTATATATTTGAAAAAAAATTACAAATTATTAACCAACTTATTTATTTTAAAAGATATGTATATGTATATTTTTTTATTTTCGTTTGTTTGAATAAGTTCAACATTTTGCTCATATTTAATTTGAAGGTTTTCTTTAAAGTTTATTATTTAATTAGGCAATTATATGTATTATAAAATATATATTTTTTAGACTTTTAAAAATTATCTATTTTTGTTTGTTTGATTAAGCAGTTTATTGTTATCATTTTATAATTACTATAATATTTTATACTATTTTTTAATAGTAAAGTGTTATTCGGAATCTATCTTGTAATCATGCACTCAACATTGACGCCTTGTTCTCGGTCGAGCAAGTGTTTAATTGATGCTTATTTATTTTATTTTCGATTAATTGAATAAGTTATATACTTTCCTTAGTGTATTATCTATTATTTGTTTGTTTGATTACTCTCATATTATTAATGAACAAATACAAATAGTTGTTTGGTTAATTAAAAAAACAAATGAGTCTCGAGTTCTTAATTAAACTCCATGTCCTTAAGAAGTTTGAATCCCGACTCATGTGCATGCTCTGAAATATGGGTATAACCATTGTAAGGGAGATTTAAACATGGATAATGGGGTATGACAAGTGTTATGACTCTTTAAGGGAGACTACACCATAAAAGAAGAAAAAAAAATATATTGATATATGGAAATGATAGAACAAAACTGATTATAACACATTGAAACTTCGATGTAAAATAAATAAACGGATACTAAAACATAATTGTGTTTATTTGGAAAATTAGGATAATTACAATTTGAAAATATGAAGAGCAAGATATAATACCTAAACGTATGTCAATATTCAATTATAGGGTGGGAAATAAAACTGAATCAAAACTTTCAACTTGATTCATGGTTGCAAAGGACATGATCAACATTTGATAATATGTTAGTATAATACTTGTTAGTATGAAGTAAAAAATATAATTTTAGTAATTTGTTACTATAATACTTGTTAGTATAAATCGGGTTTGCTATTCAGAAAAAGTTGTGGCGCAGCTTGTTATCGGTTACTTGACACTGAACCGTAATCTTTTCACTTTGAATAACATAACCATACAGACTTTAAATAATACTTGTTAAGTAATAAGATATATAGAACGAGATAAAAGAACTATGTATCATTAGGGATTTAAAACCATAATTAGCAACCGGCCATGGAAAATAGAATCTAATCTAACAATACTATTAAAGCAATACACATTGTTCACATGCCATTCAACTAGCCTCTTCACATCAATTGTCCACATGTCATTCAACTAGCCTCTCCACATACATCAATGTCATGTCATTGCCAAGTCATCTATTTCTTTTCCTATCTTGTATATTATTAAATCAAAAATGATGTTAATGATGGGAATCGAACCCTGGCACAAAACCGAGATGGAAACTTAACAAATGCATCAATGGCCAACCAACCAATGACTATTGATGTTCAATTAGTTGAAAACAAATCATATACATTGAAAGAACCATTGTAAATGGAAGGTTTTTGTAATTAAGGCAATGGCTGAATTTCTCAACTTTATACTAATAACAATTGTTGTTTTATATTTATTTGAAGTTTTATATTTTTCTTTCCTCTCATATATTCCGGCTAATCTAGATCTAGATTTGTATTAATCATTTTCCGGTAAGTTTATATTTTATAATAAACTTCCGATTGTTGATACATGTATTTCCGGCAACATTATATTTTCTTTCGGTTATTGTTTCCTCTAACCTTTTTATCTTTATTTTCATTGTTAAATGATTTTATTAAAATCAGTTTAGGTTGTAAATAAAAAACGGCGATGAAGCTAATATGTGGACGTATTTACGTTTTTCCGGTAAGTTTTTCCGATTATTTGTTATACCTATAACAATGGTTGTTTTATATTTGTTTGAAGTTTTATATTTTTCTTTTCTGTTTTTTGTTTTACATATTGTTCTTCTAGGTTCTAAATAAAAATCACCTTCATCCATGGACAATATCATTATTTCGTGTTTCCGGTAAGACACATTTAAATTATCTGGTTATAAATTATAATTATAATCTTCCATAATATCAATGTTATAACGAAACTTTATTATTTCAGATTATTTACCCGATTGATTTACGGAATATTTCAGTTTACCTTCTAAATCAAAATCTGAGATACCATGGTTATTACCATTATATTGTTTTTTCCGGTAAGACATTCAATTTTTCCGGTTATAAATTAAATATCAAATTTTCCATATTATCAACATTAATATTCTACTTTATAATTTCAGGTTAATGTCCCGACTGATACAAGCTAATTTTCATGGATTGAGCATTATCTTATAAAATTTATTTTTTTATATTGATGTATATTTCTTTTTTGAATATTCAATTATATTCATTATTTGTAAATAAAATGTCACACCCCGACTTAAGGCCTAGATGTGTGACCACAAGTTGGTACCTGTTTTGTAAATATATCAGAGTTGCGGTTTAAATTTAGCGGAAGTCTTTAATAAAATATTATTATATTGAAAACTTATTAAACTCTCGGGTTATAATACCCGTTCAATGTTTCAAATACATTTATTTAGAAAACATAACTCTTTGTAATATTTTGAAATAAAATATCTGAGCCATCAGATAACATCTAATGATTATAATTCCAACCTTCTATTCCTTCTTGCTTGTATGTTCTAACATTTCTTGTTTCCCTGTAACATGAGTGGGAAAATACGTCAGCACAAAGCTGGTGAATAACGCTGACTCTAAAATCTCTTTTCAATACCTTTGTGAAACCAACAATAATACCTTTGTGACTACTCATTAGGCACCCAACTGAATTGGGATCAAATTACCCTAAGTACATTGTACAATTAATTATATACACAATATAATTTCTCTTATTAGACAGAGATTTGTGTTATATATGTAATTGATTGTTTCTAATATTAGATGTAATATATGTCCTATATATATATAGGGCCTCCTATTGTATACATATTATTCAGTTAATACAATTAACAATTACCAATTATATGGTATCACAGCCACCGATCATTCAACCCTAACAGCCGCCTCTTTTTTTTTCTGTTCTTCCAAACCTCTTAACAATGGCCATCATCTCCTTCACCACAGTGGAGAAAACCAACCACAACTCTCACAAGTTCGGGTTTACCCTAAGTCCCACCAATTATGGATATTGGAAAACCATGATCAAACCTTTTCTCATCACCAACGGCCTGTATGTTTACATTGATGGTTCTCTTCCATGTCCATCCCAAACCATCACTGCTAATTCTTCCTCGTCTGGCAAAGATCCAGAGCCACCCACACAACAACCGAACCCTTACTACCCAACATGGGTTTCCAATGATGCCCACGTTCGCATGCTCTTGCTGTCAACGATCTCTGAAGCCTCCTTTAAGCATGTACAAGGTGATACTTCTCGTGACCTATGGCTTTCTTTGGAACGTGCTTACGCACCACATACATCTTCTCGAGAGTACACACTAAAAACCCAACTCCTCAAGATGGAGATGCAACCTGATGAATCATCAGCTGTTTATATCACACGAGCCCAAGAATATAATGATGCATTAGCAAACATTGGTGAAGCTATGCAAGAAAAAGATGTCGTTATGCTGATTATTTCAGGCCTTCGGGCAGAATACAACAACTTGAAGCCCACCCTTGTTGGCCGACACCCTCCTGTCACCTTATTGGAATTACCTGGGCTATTCGCTGATCATGAATACATGACAAAGAAGGTTGATCCCACTCTTCCTGTTGTTACCCAAGCTTTCATGGCTACAACCAGCCGTGACTCAGCTTCGCAGAACAACCTTCAACTCCCGCCTGAAACAGTACAATCACTTCAACAACTGATGACACAGTTAGGTTTCAATGTGAAACCTGCACAACAGCAAAATCAGGCCTATAACAGTGCTCGTGGACAGTCCAACCGTGACCGTGGTTCATATAACAACAACCGACGTGGACGAGGCAACTATAACAACAACCGGAACACGGGCTCCTCATCAGGTAACAATTCCAGATTTGCTTGGGCGTCTAATCAGAATACCGTCTATGGGTCTTGCAACAGGTGTGGCATTGCGCACGTTCCATCTATGTGCCCAAATCGTGATCCAGCAACAATTCGTCCACCACGAAACGCTCCACAAGCGAACTTTGCTGATCATCGCTCACAAGCATCATCATCATGGCTGCCTGACACTGGTGCAAACAGTCATGCAGCACCTGATCTCACTGCTTTGACAATTTTGAGCCTTACTTTGGTAAGGATTCCCTTCTTGTTGGTAATGGCAACAGTTTACCTATTCTTCATATTGCCTCCACCGCCTTTAATTCACCAAATAAAACCCTTTCTATTAATAACATCCTACACGTTCCACAAATTAAACGAAATCTTCTTTCAGTACAACGTTTTTGTCAAGATAATAATGTTTTTTTTGAGTTTCACTCTACATTTTTTTGTGTGAAGGATACGGTTACGAGAACTATCCTCCTCATGGGTCCAAGTAAAGATGGTCTCTACTCCTTTCATCTACCAAAGATTCATCATGTCTCAAATGTTGCTTTTTCTACTGTTCGAGCTTCTCCTACAACTTGGCACCAAAGACTTGGACATCCTCACTTGCAACTTTTACAATCCATGATTTCAAAGAATTGTCTTCCTGTTAGCAATAATTCTGCATTTCCTTTTTGTAACTCATGTCCCATGGGAAAGTCTTCAAAACTGCATTTATCTTCTTCAAATTATAAAAGTACCCATGTGTTGGATTTGGTTTTTTGTGATGTTTGGGGACCTGCTCCTGTTACTTCCTTTTATGGTCATCGCTATTTTTTACTTTGTGTTGATCATTACACTAGATATATGTGGATATTTCCCATTAAACAAAAATCTGATGTATTTAGCACCTTTAAACAATTTCACACAATGGCTGAAAGACAATTCAAAACATAACTTAAATCAGTTCAAACAGATTGGGGTGGGGAATTTCGAAACTTGTCTTCTTTCTTTACAACACTTGGAATTCTACATCGTCTCTCATGTCCTCATACAAGCGAACAAAATGGCTTTGTTGAGAGACGACACCGCCATGTGGTCGAAACCGGCCTCACACTCTTAGCACAATCGGGTGTTCCAATGCGTTTTTGGAACTTTGCTTTTGAAACCGCCACATACCTGATAAACCGCATGCCTTCTCGTACCTCGTCCCATATCTCTCCATTTGAGCATCTTCTCAATCGTAAACCCGATATTTCATTTTTACGTGTTTTTGGGTGCCAATGTTTTCCTCATCTTCGTCCATACAATCCACACAAAATGGATTTTCGTTCATTACCATGTATCTTCCTTGGGTATAGTCCTTCACATCACGGATATCAATGTCTTGATCCTACCACAAATCGTATTTACATCGCTCGACATGTACGATTTATTGAAACACATTTTCCTTTCATTCGAGCATCTTCTCCTACACCTACCCCACCCTCTCCAGATCCTTACTTTTCATCCTATCCTTTTCCTACAACACATGAACAACCATCATCTTCTACAAACGACCAACATCATCACTCATCAACTCCCACCCAAACTGAACCAACTACCAACTCAGCTCAACCATCATCACCCTCAGCCCGAACCAATGTTGTCCAAACACCCACTACCTCGCCCCAACCAGACAACTCCCCACCAACAGCCCCACCTGTTGCCACCTATCAGCGCAGCTCTACTATGGCTACTCAACCCACAGTTCCAGCCTACCAGACTTACCAAAATTCTGCTCAAACAGCCCCATCTACTACCACATCATTTCCATCATCAACTCAACCTTTTGTCCAAACAGAATCCACTTCAATCCCCACCACAACTGACACCCAACAACGTACACGCCCTCCAAATCTAAGACAAAATCCTAAGCAACGGACTTCCTACAATGCTTCTGCTTTTCACACTTCCACTCACTCTTCCTCAACTGAACCATCCACCTTTGCCATTGCTAACAAAAGTCCTCAATGGCGTGCTGCCATGACAGAGGAATTCAAAGCCTTACTGAGAAACGGTACATGGACTTTAGTACAACCAGTTCCTAATGCTAATGTTGTTGATTGTAAGTGGGTATACAGGCTAAAACATGATGAAAATGGGAATATAAAACGTTACAAAGCCTGTTTAGTGGCGAAAGGTTTTAACCAACAGCCGGGAATTGATTATCATGAGACATTTAGTCCGGTGGTAAAATCCACCACGGTTCGTGTGGTTCTGTCGCTTGCCGTTACAAGGAAATGGTCTTTTCGCCAATTAGATGTTCAAAACGCTTTTCTTCACGGTGATCTCAAGGAAACCGTATACTTACGACAACCACAAGGCTTTATCAATCCTCAAAAGCCAAATCATGTGTGTCTGCTTCATAAGTCCTTGTACGGCCTCAAACAAGCTCCTAGGGCCTGGTTCAATCGTCTTTCGGGAGTCTTGTTACAACTTGGGTTTCACGGGTCTAGAACAGATCCTTCACTGTTTATTTATTCCCATAATGGTCACTTATTATATATGCTTGTTTATGTGGATGACATAATTCTCACCGGCAACAATTCCCGACTCATTGACCACATCATTCAACGGTTGAGCACTACTTTTGCGATCCAAGACATGGGTCGGTTGTCATACTTTTTGGGCATTGAGGTAATCTTCAAAGGCAATGACTTGCTTCTCTCACAGAAAAAATATATTGCTGACATCATTCAAAAAGCAGGTCTCTCTCAGTCAAAACCTGTTGACTCGCCTATGGTCCCTAACTCTAATTTAGCTCTCGGAGATAGCCCTCAGTTTGACAATCCAGTGAAATTTAGACAAACAGTTGGGGCTTTACAGTACCTAACTCTTACCAGACCTGACATAACCTTTGCGGTCAACAAAGTTTGTCAATTTATGCACTCCCCTACAAAAAATCATTGGTCTGCGGTCAAAAGAATTCTTCGGTGTCTTCAAGGAACATCTAATCTTGGTTTGTTGATTCAACAAAAGTCAGCTCCTGTTGTTCATGCTTACACTGATGCTCACAAATGGTCTCTCACAGCCTTTTCCGATGCAGATTGGGCTGGCTCTCTCGATGACCGTCGATCCACAGGGGGATATGCCATCTACCTTGGGTCCAATCTTATTTCATGGCGTGCTCGTAAACAACAAACTGTCTCTCGGTCATCTACAGAATCCGAATACAAAGCCCTAGCAGACATTGTTGCTGAGTTAACATGGCTTGAAGCACTTCTAAAGGAGCTTCACATTTCTATGACATTGCCACCTATCTTGTGGTGTGATAATCTCGGCGCCACTTATCTATCAGCCAATCCCGTTTTTCATGCGCGCACAAAACACGTGGAGATTGACTTTCATTTTGTTAGAGAAAGGGTCGCTCAAAAAAAGCTCTCAGTACAGTTTATCAAGACAGATGATCAAATCGCAGACGTGTTTACAAAACCCCTATCCTTACAACGATTTCTACTTCTCAGATCCAAGCTAAAAGTTGCTCCCCGTCATTAGCTTGAGGGGGAATATTAGACAGAGATTTGTGTTATATATGTAATTGATTGTTTCTAATATTAGATGTAATATATGTCCTATATATAGGGCCTCCTATTGTATACAGATTATTCAGTTAATACAATTAACAATTACCAATTATATCTCTGAACAGTCCCGTAGACCTTCAGAGGCATGTTGATGATATGCATGGCCTCGGGGAACTCCGAGTCACCATGTATGTTTGGATCCAGACACATGTATACTCTTAATCAGAGTGTCTGTTTCTTATTATTGTAACACAAAGTTTTAAGGATTCGTAAATCCTATGCAAACATTCTAACTCAGTATAAAAGGTTTGGGGCGTATTCACCTTGTCTGTTTATAATCAGTTTTTGTTACTGATTCCTGTTTTTCTGATTTCCTCTTCTTGTTTTGTTACCTCGTACCTATAGTACGAGAATAACCTTTGTATAAATAACTAGGTCATCGATCTAGCTTCAGACCTTTAGTCTGTTTTGTATAGCTTTAACCTTGATAAAAACATTTGTTTATTCAAAACATTTGGACCTTTAGTCCCTTTGCTTGTTTATCATTACATACTATGTTTCTTCTTCAAGAAGAAACATTAACTTTATACTCTTTCTTTATGAACATTATATTTCTTAATAATAAAGAAATATTATTTTAACTATAACCTTCGTTTAAGAAAAGTTATATTATTCTTAATCGTAATCAAGGTTCGGCTATACCTCCGACTATGGTCTAAGCCATTTATAACAATAATATAATAACTTAGGCAGAACCCCTTACCTCGCACGGGTATTCGGAGTTAGATATTTCTAAGTTTATACAGACATCATTTCTATTCTATATGCACGTTTATCGAGGCGTTCTTGATCAACCCTTCTTGGCACGCAAATCGAGACGATGTTCAAATGTCACCGGGTCGTGCACGTACTTTGAGACAAAATGTCGGGTTATTTGAGTGGCGCGCACTTCGAGGAAACGTCAGTATTTGACACGGATTACGAGGTGATATTTTCGGGTCGGTGGCACGCAAAATGATGTTCGGCACGCAAACCGAGGTAGAAAGAGTGTAATTCTAGAGAGAGTGTGAGAGGTGTGAGGGAATGAGCCGTACCCCTCCGGGTACGCGATGGGTTTGGATCCCATCGCGGTACGCGATGGGTCCTACTTTTTCCGCCGTCGCGTATCGCGACGGTTCCTTTCCTGAGGTCACGCCACGTGTCGCCACGTGGCCTGACACGTTTGGCCACGTGTCGCCACGTGGTCTGACACGTCTGCCACGTGTCATGACCTGCTGTCACGTGTCACCCGGACGTGACACGTGTCTGTGAGTCATCACGGTCCATCGCGGTACGCGATGGCCGTCTTCTTGGACTCATCGCGTAGCACGATGGGTCTGGGAATATTATTTTTCATTTTTGGTCATTGGTCTTTAGTAGCTTGTCATAATTGGTCTAACTCTCATTGTCCAAAAATACTAAGGCGACTCTTAAAGCGACTCGCGACGATGCGAGCGTGCGCCATCAAAGTGCCACATTGCGTCCAACGGCCTTCGCCGTCGCCTTCGCCATCGCCCGAGCCCGTGCGCGTGCGCTTCGGGTGCTACGCACCCTCCGCTAGGACCACTTGGTGCATGATATTCATAAAAGAATATTACTATGGAAAATCTCTTTTCTTATAAAGAGCTTCTATTTTTTTACCACTTTCCATGTGGGATGGATTTCATCTTCCTTATTTATACCTTAGTGAAATGCTTCCACTTTCTTACATCTTCCAATGTGGGATATAATTTCTTTCATGTAAATAAACTTAACTTAGGAAATATTTTTATTTCCTTATTTTTCTTATACTTCCTTATTTAATATATTCTCATAACTTGTCTTGATATTATTTTTGATCCCTCAACTTTCCTAAGTTGTCAAATTTGGATCAAAATTTTGGGGATGTTACATAAAATAATATATTGATGTATATCGGAGATACCTTGATGTATATTTTTTTTCCGGCGTGCCTTAATATACATAAATTACACATTTAAGTATCCAATTAATACAATTTATTGTGTTTGACTATCCTTATTTGTTTAAATAACTAATAAGGATAGTCAGACTCAATTAATTGTATTAATGGTTTTAATACAATTTAATTAACATATTTAAACTCCTTTTAAATTCGGAATTTGACCAGTCTTTCAATAAAGTTTTAAAGGTTTTAATACTCTCCATAATTTTAAACTAATTTCAAAATCTTTTCATATTTTTTTGAAGTTTTCAAATTAACCGATTTGATTTTCATTTTTGTAATTATTTCAAAATTAATTAGTCATATTAGTTAAATTAGAACATATTTGATTTTAATTTTTGTGATTTTGCATTAACTAGAATAAGCTATCATTTTAATATTCAAAAAAATGATTGTCAAACTAAAAATACTTGGCATAATTGTAATGTAATCTTACTTTAATTTAAGTGAATATTAATTATTAATTAATACTAAAATAATAACCGCGCTATTTTAGAACACAATATTCAAATTGACATAATTTCTAATAATCAATACTTAATATATCATAAATTAAATAACCGTTTTATCATCATTTATAAATATTATTCGGCACATATGATTTATTGAATATTATTAAACATGACAACTTTTCATAATTTATTAACATTATTATTCTCATGAATCAACATATTTCAAATTATTTCTATCTTTATATAGATGACCAAATTTAAACTTAAAACTACAAAATTTAAACTCCTTTTTAATTAACATATTTAAACTCCTTTTAAATTCGGAAATTGACCAATCTTTCAACAAATTTTAAATGTTTTAATACTCTCCATAATTTTAAACTCATTTCAAAATCTTTTCATAATTTTTTTGAAGTTTTCAAATTAACTATTTGATTTTCAATTTAGTAATTATTTCTAAATTAATTAGTCATATTAGTAAAATTAAAACCGATTTGATTTTAATTTTTGTGATTTAGCATTAACTAGAATAAGTTATCATTTTAATATTCAAAAAACTGATTGCCAAACAAAAAATACTTATCATAATTGTAATGTAATCTTACTTTAATTTACGTGAATATTAGTTATTAATAAATACTAAAATAATAACCGCGTTATTTTAGAACACAATATTCAAATTGATATAATTTCTAATAATCAATACTTAATATATCATAAATTAAATAACCGTTTTATCATCATTTTTAAATATTATTTGACACATATGATTAGTGAATATTATTAAACATTACAAATTTCATAATTTATTAATATTATTATTCCCATGAATCAAGATATTTCAAATTATTTATATCTTTACATGGAAGACCAAATTTAAACTTAAATTTCGGTCACTTGTAAGTTTACCATTCGATATCGTATTCTTCATTGATATTCCATCATAACTACATCCAAATTTCAATATTTTCGCTACAACCATGTAATTTTTTCAACGAATATTAATATACATTTAACTTTGTTTTTCAGAAATTAAATTGATCACTTATTAATTTCTTATTGTTATTATTTATACTAGATTCAATTGATTATGAGATTCCACACCCGAAACATAATTTTCTTTTTATATTCGTCGTTTTAAATTTGGTTATGTATGTTTATTTTTTTTTTAAATTTGTGTTCATAAAATATTAATGTCACTAAATTTCTCAGTAATATATAATAAACACGTATTATATTGTTATCCATTTTAACTAAAAAGTTTTTAAACATAATATAAATCTTCTAATTATAACATCCAAACAATTTGATAGTCTAAGTCTTCATAATGTTTTCAAAAAATATTAAAAATATTTGATAATTTATTTCCTATACGTTTATATTTTGTTTTCATTGATTTTGTATCATATTTTTTCACATTTAATTTTTTTAAAGTCAACTTACAATTTTTTTATATTTCCAAAGTTATTTGAAAATTCATTTATTGTAAAACGTTTCTAAGTTTTCCAAGTTTAACAAAATATTAATGCCAGTGATTTAAAAGTTTGTTGCAATATTTGTCAAAAATCAAAAAAAAAAAAATTCATAGTTTTTTGAAGTTGACTAATTCCAATTTTTTTATATTTTGTAACTATTTTGAAATATTTCAAAACAGGTTGTTTTAAAAGAGTATTAAAATTGTTAGGTATAAAATATTTCAAAATGGTTTAAGTTATAAAGATGTTTTATGTTATCATTTTACTTTGTTTGTTGTTGTATGTTATTTTGTTTTAATAAAAACAAAAGTCTAATAAAATCAACTTTATTAATGTTTAAATGTTACTCATTATTAAATATGTTATTATGGTATATTTAATTTGGATGATATTGTTTTATTATATTTTCAGGTGGTGAAGCAAAATGAGTTTCTTTTGGTAGAATGTTTGAAGAAGTTGATGGTGGTTTAATATGAAAGAACATGGTTGTGTCTTTTGTTGATGTTTTTTGGTTGTTCGATGTACATTAACTTATTGTAACTTTTAAGATTTAGACATGTAAATGGTTAACGTTTTAGTCTGAAAGTTTGAATAAGTATTGTGTTGCTTGAATTTGTTGTTTAAATTTATTATGTTTGTTGACATGTTTTTCCACCCGTGTGTAACACGGGCTATACCTTATGAACATGTAACGGAGGGGTTTTTTTACCCTAATCAAAACAAGGTTGTGATCATGTTTGAGAATGGACAGTATAAGAATTTTAAGCCTAAACAACTATTGTCATATGATGATTTGATCATGCTGAGAGAGTTTGGCATGTTGAAGTTATCTAATGCAAGAAAAGAAGTTGCACATCTCAAGTTGAAAGCGGAAGTGAGTTTGAATGTCAAATGGTTAGAACAATGTTGTAACTATGAAAGTGATTATGAAGATTCACGCGGGTCTATTTTCCACCTGGGTTTGTTTGGTTTGAATTTTATATAATCTGCTATTGTGTTTTAACAATTTTCATGTGTGTTAGGAAAAAGGATTTTCTTTTAGTTGAAGTTTTCAATATGTTGATTATGGTTGCAAAGAACATTATTAGTTATTTTGTTAATGTGTTTTGGTTGTTATGTTCAAATTAACTTCCTGTAATTTAGAAGTTTTAATATTAAGATAATGTAAATCTATAACTTTTTGGTTGGTATGGTGATGCGTTTAGTGACTATGTAAATTTATCAAGTTTTAATAGTTAAAGAAATATTATGTTTGTTTAAATTGATGTTTGAATTGATTATGTTTAGTGACATGTTATTCCACCTGCGTGTCACACGGGTATATACCCTAGTTGCTACATAAAAGAAATCCATTATATAGAAGACCAACCCAAATGAAATACAACAAGAGAAAACCACCAAATGGGTCATTTTTTCACCAGTACAAATTCCCAGCTTTGCTTTTGCACCGATCTTTTAACAATGTTATTACTTTTTGGGACAGATAACATTATTAATTTATTATTGGTCAATTATCATTCTAATAATAATAATAATAATAATAATTATTATTATTATTATTAGTTTTGACATGATAATCTAATTACATTATAAAATTAAAAATGAAACTCAAATTTAAGTAAATTATAAGGGTATATAAATGTCACCAAATGCATTTTTTAACGGGCTAACGGCTCAGTCGAGTTTGTTCTAGCTCTCAAATTTAAGTAAATAAATTGTTTTATTATGTTTCTAAGCATGTTGGCAAGTGTCGTTTGTACTATCCATAATGTGAGATGGTGAAATAAATTAATCTACTGACATGTTATTTTATAAACAATATGAATACCGTTTAAACTTGAGCTCAATCAGACAAATGATTTGAAGCAAATCAAGTTTGTGCAAATCAATAGAAGAATGTGGTATAAGCGATTCTTATGGTAATACGTGTGGACTATTTGGAGATGTAGGAATGACAAGGTTTTTAAAGATAGATATTCGAAAGCAAGAATTGTGGAGTTATAGAGGAGGATTCTACGTTTTGGATGAAACATGAATCAAATTAGTGAAAGTCGTAACTTTCTCATAGGCCAATTTTTGCAATTATATTTAACTGTGCTAATTGTAATACTCTCTATAGCCTCGGCTGGATAGTTTTGACTACATGATAATTTATTTTGTTGGTAATAAAAGTTAGATGTTAAAAAAAGTGTACCAAATAATATTGTAAAGATTGAATGCTACAATTAATACTTGTTGGTTCTGTTTGAAATGTTCATTACCAATTTGTGATCATGGCCTACGAGGAAACATCTACTTTGTGAAGAAAGCAGTGGTGGGCGGAAGCATATGTCAAGGGGGGTTAAGACCCTCACTCAAATTTTGCTAGATTGTATTAACATTATATATTTAGCGTTATTGTGGTAAAAAAAACATTATAGGCACCACTTCTGTAATTTTTCAAGCCCCCATGCTCTAAATATCTACCAACCCAACCCAATTAATTGATAAACAAGTCCACTCATTTACTTCATATTAGTTAATGAATATTGATTGATTAAAAAAACCTAAGATAATATTATCTTATATGTAAATATATTATATATTGTCTCTTTTGGGAATGGTTCGTATAATGTAGTCCTTTTTTACATTTTTACACAGTTTGGTTTTATTGGTTATTTTTCCCCCACTGAATTAAATGTTTGGATCCGTCACTGGAAGAAAGTTTCATGACAAATTTTAAATGAGTTCAACAAATTTAGAAAGATATGAAGTAATAAAAAGATATATCTACCATTTAATCGAAAGTTTAAGTAAATTAAACCAAAAGATTTATTTTATACATGATGAAATTCTAATTAAAACACCTTTACATTTGGTTAAATTATGGTGCTTGGACATGTTTGAAAAGGATATCAATAATGATTCTAGCACAAATAAATCAACTTCTTTTGTAAACTGTATGAATTATTGTAATTTTTTATATTTTTTAATCGTATATGACACCGTATATTTCATAGTTCATAAGTATATTCTTACAAAATTTTCAAATACATTTTAAGGTGTTTCGGAGGTGTTTTGATTGAAAGAAAAAACAATGTTATAAGATTTTCTATAGCTCAGTGAAAAGAGATTAGATCGGCTTTTTTAAATGAGTAATATTACTTGTGGGAAAGATGATGCAAAAACCAAGATGGAGTAATAAAGTATTTTTTATTTTGTTTGAAGATGTAAGTGTTAACGAACCTACGTTATATCCACTTCTCAGCGTCATACCAAGAGTTGTTTTTCGTTAGTCTTCTCTATAAACATGCCGGGATCAACGCGACAATGTCTCACTAAGTTAGGTGACACCATTCCTATCTCTCTTTCAAGGTAAAGATAACATGTGCATCTCTATTGTAGTCGACTTGTAAATAATGAAGAACCACCTATACAACGTCTCAGTAAAAAGTAACATTCATCTCTTCTCGTCTTACTAATTTAGGCAACGATCTCTCAAATATCTCACTAATCTACACTATATGGTATAACCACTTGCATAAAAGAATGTTTACAAACAAATATGAGAAAGGGAGGCGAGTAGGTCCAACATTCTCTCTCTTATACTTTTAGATCTTAATTTTCTAAGTTGTCTGTAATTTTAGCTGGTCACAATACAATAAATGCCACAATACGCTGAGGCATCACCCACTTTCTCTATTACAGTCATATTTATCACCCGTGGGCTTCCTTTCCTTACTTTGTGTAATTCTAAGTTGGTCATTGATGGACAATCCTCAATTGGTTAACTAATCGACCGTGAACCTTATGTATCATTTTGTGTTTTTTTTAACAACAAAGCATATATAGATAGAACAAAAATAAAAGTTTCCAGCTAGTTGCTGGAGAGAACGTACAGTCCACAAACAAACAGAGAAACAAAACGTATAGTCCACAAACAAAAAGCAAGTTACCAGCTCTTGTACCTTTGGATCTTAATTCTCTAAGTTGTCCGTAATTTTAGCTGATCACAATAAATTAAATGCCACAGCATGCTGAGGCATCACCCACTTTCTCTATTACGGTCATATTAATCACCCGTGGGCTTCCTTTCCTTACTTTGTGTAATTCTAAGTAGGTCATTGATGGACGATCCTCAATTGGTTCACTAATCGACCATGAACCTTATGTATCATTTTGTTTTTTTACAACAAAGCATATATAGATAGAACAAAAATAAAAGTTTCCAGCTAGTTATTGGAGAGAACGTACATTCCACAAACAAACAGAAAAACAAAACGTATAGTCCACAAACAAGAGAAAGTTACCGGCTCTTGCACCTTTGGATCTTAATTTTCTAAGTTGTCCGTAATTTTAGCTGATCACAATAAATTAAATGCCACAATATGCAGAGGCATCACCCGCTTTCTCTATTATGGTCATATTTATAACCCGTGGGCTTCCTTTCCTTACTTTTGTGTAATTCTATGTAGGTCATTGATGGACGATCCTCAATTGGCACCAATCGATCATGAAGCTTATGTATCATTATCTTTTTTTATGTATATTTTGCCAGAAAACTTTTTTGATTATAGCCT